>NC_068276.1:2522543-2560043 GCF_025860055.1 Xyrauchen texanus
TAGTTTCTATAATTATATAGTGCATGATAACTGAACACAAAATATAATAAATGTGCACCAAAATATCATTCATGTGAAACAGCTAGTGATCTGTTCAACGGAATCAACTTTTTGGCTTTCATGCGGCGGTCACGGGCCTCCCTTTGTCCTGATTGTGGTCCTCAGATAGGACACCTGCAAATGGAACTGGACTAGGACCCTCTGGAACATGCTGGATTTAATGATATAATGTGTATGTAGCTTAAAATAATACAGTTCTTTCAAAATAATCAATTCATTTCAGTTGAATTCTCCATTTATTAGAGACGAGCAGCAGTTTATATGAAGTGTGCTGTGATGTCTCTGATGAATTAAAGCACATATGTGGATGTCTCGCTCGTACAGCTTTCTCGTAGTGGAACTGAATTCTGGGAGCGCCGAGACTCTTCCAGTGATGCCGTGTGTGTTTCTGCACAGCTGTTTCAGTGTTCCGCTTCATTCTTTGTGTTTCACTTCAGCAGCGGCTGTCCCTTGAGGTTTTTAACCATGTGACTGTCGCGCACTGAAGGGGTTAAACACACGAGGAGGATTCGATTGCGGCTGATAGTGTTCTGTATGCGCACACTATGATTGCATTGTTTTAACTAATTCACCACAGGAATTATAGAAACCACTACAAATGGACATAAACTTCTCTTTTTAAAAGAGTAGGTCATCATCCCAAACCTGTTTGACACAAAATGAGATGTTTTAATAAAAATTGCAGGCTAGACGTAGTAGTGTATCTTTGTTTAGCGCTAATAACAGCAGGCAAGTAGTGGTGAGATTTGGGAATAAATCTAAGGCTTTGACAAGATACACGCATCTCTATTCAAGGAAAATGTTCAGCTACTTCAGAGCATTGAAGAAACTTTATTGTGTGCGGTTTTGTAAAAGGTAAAAGGTTTCCTCACCCCCTTTAAAAAAACAAAAAAAACTGAATTTGAATCGAAACAACCTTCCGTTATAATTTTTTTTCACACAAATTTGAATTTGCTCCATCAATATTCAATAAAAATCAGTCTTTTTGTGTTTTTACCTGCCCAGAAAAAAGCCACATTTCCTTAAGGGGTGCCTTTAGTCCAGTTGTACCTTAGTTGTACCCTAATGAGTAACTTGCCCAACACTGGAATTGCCTTGACGATGTAAATAATATTTTAATGAGTAACTTAAAAGACAAACACACACGACGGACATGTCCGTAAACGATCTCTCTCCTGCACAATCCTCCGCAGTCGGCCTTTATCCCTCTCGGAGGCTTGATTAGCCTGATAAGGGACCAGGTGTGTAGAATCACGACCCAGCTCCACCCTGCCACATTCCTCCCTCGTTCTCTCAGGCAGGGGAGCCCCCGCATGACGTACACCCCCCCCCCCCTATTTCCCTGGGAAGGGGCATGCCTTTTTGCCCCTTCTGCCAGCAGGTCATCCCTGTCTACCTGGAAGAGGGAGGGGACAAGGGGAGGGAAATAATTAAACAGGTGGGGTACTTCCTGTAACAGTGTTGTACCCCCCAAAAAAACACAGTAAAATTTAAAGGAGAGGGAAAAGGCCAACGCGGAGCGGCAGTGAGAGAGAGAGACACTTACTCGCCAGTTCCCCGATACGCCATAGCTTGATCCTTTGCCACTCCTCCACCCTCTAACGGACAACAGCCGTGCCTCTCCGGGCGGATCAGAGGCAGACCTCCAGCCCCTGGCGTACGGAATGCCCCGCCACGTTCTTTGGGAACAGAAGGGGTCTCCCCCGCCCCTGGCAGTGGTTCTACCGATCCAGGCGGCGGCAGCAAGCCTCTCTCCGCTCGTGGTTTCCGGTCTCAGGCCCCGCCTCATTTCAGCGGCTGGAAGGTCACTCCTCCGCCCCTGGCAGCGGCCCTGACTGCTCCAGGCGGTCGGTTAGGAGCCCCTTCTCCCATCGCGGTCAGCAGCCACGGCTGCTCCATTGGGGTGGACGGTAGTGGCGCAAACTCTAATACGGCGTATCCCTCCTCCTTCCCGGATTTCGGCACCAGTGTAACGAAGTTCAATGGAAAGGAGGCGGCGAGAACTGGCTTGACGATGTAAATAATATTTTAATGAGTAACTTAAAAGACAAACACAAACATGACGGACATGTCCGTAAACGATCTCTCTCTCCCGCACAATCCTCCGCAGTCAGCCTTTATCCCTCTCGGAGGCTTGATTAGCCTGATAAGGGACCAGGTGTTTTGATTGATAGTTTTGATATAGCTGAGCTACTGTCACGCTACCAAAAAATTTAGTAACTGTTAGTTTGACCTTCTAATGTCGACGATCAACGTACTTTTCGGCCCTTGTTTTGTGGAAAGTGCCTGTGACAGCGTTCCAGAATATTCATCGTTTATTAAACGAATCCACAGAGAGTCTTTACAGACCTGTTGATCATTGAACTCTTCTTGAAACGGTGTTTACAGATTGCCCTTCCTTCTAGACACGGAGCGTTCAAACAGCTCGTGGAGTCATGTGGTTCATGTGTCAGATTAACGGCTCTCTTTCAGTCTTTAAATACACGAGTGATGTCACCTTCATTCTTTAGCGTTTCTCCTTTTGTGCTGAACATAGAAAATCTGATTTATTTCTTTTATTTTGGATTGAATTATTCCTTTAACTGATCTATTTCCTGTCCAGCTTTAAAGCACAAACTCTGTTTATCTCACCACGAGAGCGAAGACATCTTCATTTGACCCAGAAAGACTCGATGAAGCGATTAAGAGTTTGACATAAATTAGACATTTCTGCTGTTTTTAATGTGTTCAAGCTAAAGTACGACAACTTAAATGGAATTATTAAAAGTTGTTTAATTAGTGCATTTCCTCCTCTTCTGTTCTCGGACAGATAGGATCGCTTTATCTAATGTCGTCTTCTTGCGAGAACGGCTATTTCTTGCCGGAGATAAGCCGCTTCGCTTCAAAGATGACTTTTTTTGATGTTAGAAATGAGAGAGCAGGAGATGCCCGATGATTTCTGTCAGCTGTGATCTTTTTCTCTTGTTTTATTCCTAACTTTGAAATCAAAGGCGATTTGTGTGACTCTAGATGATGAGCTCGTTCGGTTTGATCTGACACTTTCTTTAATATTCTTTTATAAGATTATCCTCTCAAACCTCGCTAGTCTCCTTCCTAGACAGTCACAAGTGTGATCAGGATGTAGTGGAGAACGGGTACATTTGGGTTTTTGTACTGTGGTTAGGCGGATGTCGGCTCGCACCACAGGATCAAACCCCCTTTTGATGGGACAATGTTACGACAATCTTCATTTGATCTTTTTCACAGTCTGTAAATACACTGTTTTGTTAGTTCATTTTCCCACCTCTCTGATATGCAGGCAAACACAACAAACTACATTACCCATAATGCATTGCAACTTATCGGGACGCTCTCCACACTGCGCTGCAACAAGTGGAAGTTCTTTTGATCAAAACCAAGTGAAATGTGCTTCAGGCGAACAACAACTCTTGTGACCGTGAACAGAGGCAGTTAAACTGTTCCCAAAATGCACTACGACAGACTGGTCACATGCTAACAGTGATGAAGAGTTCTTACTGCGTCACTTAACGCATATAAAGACATTTAGACAAGTACTTCTGCTGCTGTATTTTATCGTGGTCCCACCATATTCTACATTTTTTATGCAATATAATGTTACGCTTTCTCTTGCCCCCCTTTGTTCACACACACAACATGCCGATTGTTTCGCCATGTAGCTCATTTCTAATTGATGACTTCACATCAAAAGGAGATGTTCATGCTGCTCTTTTCCACAGGATGAAAGCATACAGTGACTCACATTTAAGTGGTTATTCACTGATAATAATAAATCGGTTTCAAAGTTCTTGCGTTTCTTGGGATCCAGTTTAAAATACAATGTTAATGACATTTGAGATGATTTTCATTGAATAACAACTTACATTTGTTCTGCTCCTCACTCAAAGCTGACTTAAGAAGACTTGGAATCTAGCGCACGAGTACTGTACAGGGTAGAATACAGTGCCACATCTATGTTGCTCTTTGTGAGGACAACAGCAGCTTGGACATTCTGTAAAGTAACTCCTTTAGTGTTCCACAGAAGAGAGAAAGTCAAACGGGTTTGGAAGGTTTCATCATGTTGAACGGGAAAATGAACAGTTTGCATTTGAGAGTGACTTTAATGTGTAAATAAAACATTCGACACGTCTTTCCAGTGTTCCCGGGAATTACAGTGCGGTTTAGTTTCCATGAGGCAGATCGTCAGACAAGTTTTGCATACACGAGACCGCACGCTGAAGTCGCTGAGAGCCACTGGCAGGGTTACCATAGAAACCAAACAGTTTTCATCAGATGGCTTTTTTATCAGCCAGTGACTCACAACACACCAGTGTGTGTGTGTGTGTGTGTGTGTGTGACAGACAGACAGAGAGAGAGACAGTGTGTGTGTGTGTGTGACAGAGAGAGAGTGTGTATGTGTTTGTGTGACAGAGAGAGAGAGTGTGTGTGAGTGTGTGTGTGACAGAGAGAGAGTGTGTGTGTGTGTGAGAGAGAGAACGTGTGTGTGTGTGTGTGTGTGTGTGAGAGAGAGAGAGAGAGAGAGAGAGTGTGTGTGTGTGTGTGTGTGTGAGAGAGAGAGAGAGAGAGAGAGAGATGTGTGTGTGTGTGTGAGAGAGAACGTGTGTGTGTGTGTGTGTGTGTGTGTGTGTGAGAGAGAGAGAGAGAGAGAGAATGTGTGTGTGTGTGTGTGTGAGAGAGAGAGAGAGAGAGAGAGTGTGTGTGTGTGTGTGTGTGTGTGTGTGTGTGTGTGTGTGTGAATACAGAAACAAATGAGCAACACATTTCTCATCCCAGTTTCAGGAATCAGATATTTGGTTGGCATTGATGATGTCAGAGGCTTTCACAATGTTTGTGTGAATGCAAATAAAATATTATGTAAATAATTTCTGCTGAAAACTGATACTGCTGATATATAGAGCTTGACTAGTTTAGCATAGACAGACCTTTAACTATATTTATTAAATCTGTAAATACATAAAAATGTGTTTATTTCAGATGCTATCAATATATTGTACAATCAGCGTTTGTCCAAACAATACAAAAATGAATGTTTACATGTTCTGTATGAATAATAATAATAAGATCGGTCCGTGAGCGGACGGTAGGTGGTTTGAGACTCGAGCTCGACTACGAAAGTTCCCATCATACTAAATTTCCCTTAATTCAGATATGACATATTTATGGCAGCAGATTTTTAGACAGACACACATTTATAATTTTCTTGCAGAGGTGTCCTATAACAGATATTATATATTATTTATCCAGAAACGGATCATAAATTTATCTGAGATTCTAATCTGATATAGATTGATATTGAGCGACGATCGCTTTACTGAACACATCCTGCGAGCCGATTGGGCTAAATGAGGAATAACATGTTAATGAAGCTGCTCCAAATGCGGCACATACACAGTTTGCATCCTGTTAAGACCATTAAAATGCCCTTGATGGAGGATATGCAAATAATCGAGGATCAGGCCATTAGTAATGTGATGTTTGGAACACACACTCACACACACACACACACACACACACACTCAGAGAGAGAGTTTATGAGCTTAATCTCACACAGCAGAAGTAGTTTTCATCTCTATGGTTAGGAACCAAGAACCAATTTTTGGAGAACCGGTCTCATTTAGTCTGAATTCCTCCTTTGATGCGGCATAATAACGTACTGTTCTCATCTTTTTAATTCTACATTATGTCTTAAAAAAAATCTTCTCTGTATTACATCATTAACAGTTAAAAACAACCTGCTTTGCAACTCACTATTGGTGTCTGGAGATTTGAACTGGAACTCACGTGTACCATTACGTGTTAAAACAGTTCCCGCGGCACCTCTCGGGGTGACCGCCTTTAGCTCAGAAAATGTCAAGATATTGTTTCTGTATGGACCCTTTACACAGACTGTGATGAGGCGATTTATTTAATGAATTAGTGTAATTTACATACAGCTGCTGAGAGAGTGACAGTAATTTCACCATCTTCTCTTCTGACGGCCGGAATCCATCGCTCTCTATTTTTTGCTTCTGTTGGAAAGTTCTGGAAACATGAGAGTGCCACTTTTCTTGCTGTTGGAGCAAATAGGTAAGCACAAATGATATATTCCGTGATCTCCCATTCACTCTTATTTACAGCTATCAAAGTTTATCCTGCAATCGTTCACTTTCGCGTTCCAGAAAGCAGAAGTCTGCTTGTGAATTGCCCCTGTCTGGTACTGAATCCACAAAGTGGCGAGTCTGCAGTCTGAATTGAATGCAATAAAAAGATTGGGTTAAATATCACTTATTTATGTTGGCTTGACAAGGCCCGGAATTACAGTGCGGTTTAGTTTCCATGAGGCAGAATGTCTCAAAATGATTTGAACTCTGGGCCCGTTCTTGGAAGAGATTTTTGAGGGGGTCATTTTGCCCCTTTAGCGTGGGCAAATAGGATCTCTCATTTAACCATCTCACCAGTGAAGGGCGAGGGGGCTTGGTCGTTTCCCCATCCGACTCAAATGGACATGTCAGAAGATTCTGGAGAGCACAAGAAAAATGACACCCCCACCTAGTCCCCCCTTAGACCCCAGCCTGTTGTAACTCCTCCTAGAGATTTTAAGCTACATCCATCAAACTTGGCACAGACCTTCAGACTGTTCACTTGCAATGTTCTATCTTCTCTAAAATGATCAAACTTGTGCTTGTCCCGCAACAGACAATTGCAATTTGAAATAAGAACGCATCAGTAAGCCTAAGTTCTTTTAATGGGGGGCGGCGGGGGCATATTTTCCTTGTGCCAGAAACATCTTATTCAAGAACTTGAACAACCGTTAGTGGAATCATAAGGAAGCAGATTCCTTACAATTTCCATTTCTAATCTACAGTGATACTTTCTCATTGCATTTTTCATTCTTCCCCGACCATGTAAGGAAGGAGATGAGAACATCTCAGGGCGATAAAGAAAAGAGCAGAGTGTGAGAAACATCTGTGTTGAATGCCGGGTAATTGCAGATTGATTTGAAGTGTATCTACTGCGATGCATCTGCCCGCATTCACTCACATCCTCGCAGTCGCGCTCGCTGATTAGCTGCAATTCAGTGTGTTTATCTGTGTAAACGATGGGGTGAATATCAGGTTAAGTGTGTAAGGAGGCGCTAAGATGAGCGACCCTCTCGTGCACGATTATAATAGAGAATTAGACTGCGAGACAGATGTTACTCACGATGAATGCCGCAGTGGCACGTCATCGGCACAATTCTTCATCGGTTTTCTGTCAGGCAGTGTCGATTTCAACTTTATCTTGTCTTACATGAATGTTCTTGAAATTAACATGAACTGGGTCTAGAAGACACATAGATTTGAGCACTAAGGGGAAAATTATTCACAAACCACCTCTGTTCACCATCCAGTTTATCCTAAAGCTAAATGTACTAGTATAACGCCATGAAACACAGTTTTATTTCCTGTGTTGACGTATTTCCAATTGAAAATTTCTCTGTTTTAGTGTCTTTTTTTTATATATAGCCAATAGTCTTTCATTTACATCACAACCATGAACCATGATTTTGCCACTTGCTAGTCAGTAGCAGATGGTATTAGGGGGAGGGGCATTTCTACACTAAAATCTGTATAGTGCAAAAATGATTTAGTACGTAATAATTAAAAGAAATATATAATACATTATTATAATTTGGATCATTTAAATATATGACATCTTACACATACAGTACACTGTATTGTGACAGCAGACAAGTAAAGCATTTAGATGAAAACAGCTTAAGAGTCATAATATTGTTTGTTTTATTTCCATTTCATTGAACATAACCCTATTATTCACCTAATTCCATCTGTGCAATTATTAATTTTTATTTTCTTCCCCAATTTGGAATGCCCAATTCCCAATGCGCTCTAAGTCCTTGTGGTGGCGCATCCACACTCAACTCATGTGACTGTACCCACCCTAGCAACCGGGTCAATTTAGTTGCTTAGGAGACCTGGCTGGAGACATTCAGCATTCACTGGATTCAAACTTGCGACTCCATGGGTGGTAGTCAGCGTCTTTACTCGCTGAGCTATCAAGGCACCCCGCTATTCTTTTTTTTTTAAATTATTATTATTCCCTTTTCTCACAATTTGGAATGCCCAATTCCCACTAAGTAGGTCCTTGTGGTGGTGTGGTTATTCACCTCAATCCGGGTGGTGGAGGTCAAGTCTCAGTTGCCTCCGCTTCTAAGACCGTCAATCCACGCATCTTATCATGTTACTCATTGTGCATGACACCGTGGAGACTCACAGCATGTGGAGACTCATGCTAGTCTCCACAAACAACTTACCACACGCCCCATTGAGAGCGAGAACCACTAATCACCACCACGAGGAGGTTACCCCATGTGACTCTACCCTCCCTAGCAACCGGGCCAATTTGGTTTCTTAGGAGACCTGGCTGGAGTCACTCAGCATGCCCTGGATTCAAACTTACGACTCCATGAGTGGTAGTCAGCGTCAGTACTCGCTGAGCTACACAGGCCCACGCTCCCCACTATTCTTAATTGTTGATGTGGTTACTCATGTGTCAGACGAATGCTTTTGGAGCATCTCACTTTGCTTCTGTCGCCTCTCACTAGTCATAAACACTGTTTTTAGGATGCTGTGTCAAGTTAAATGTAGTTTGAAACATTGTAAAATGCATCGTCTGTGGAACGCTGGTTTGACGAGGCGTGTTGTCTGTGCAGCTGGAGTCGCGATGACTGCCCCCTACTGATTTATCAAGCTTGAATTAATCATATGGTTGAAACTTATCTAAATATGGAATTTGCGTACAGGTCTAGGGAATGATTCATTCCACACATTTTCCATAAAACATTTTAAATTAAATTAGCATGTTAAATTGACAGCCCTAACACTAACATACTTGAAACTAACAGACATGGACTAAAAGCCCAAAACTCTTATTGCAATGGGGTCTTTAAATTAAGCGATGAAGCGATGCTGGTACAGTCCCAGTAAAATATCATCATAGTCTGTTGCATTCTTGACATTTTAGCAGTTAGAACCAACTTGCAAATTGTGTTCAACACCGATTTTCAGGTTTGTTTGTGCTGTTACACGACTTGCATAATTACTTAAGTGAACAAAGTATAAAAGAGTGTGAACGAATTCCCTCTTAAATCCTTGTGGCTTATTTATAGTGATGGCGAGCTGCAGTGGTTTTCTGGGCTTTGTGACAGAGCAGAAGAAGCTGCTATATTCATCCTGGATCTTGAAATGCAATGATATTTGCAGCTCTTCCATTGTGAAACAGCCGAGTGAGTTTCTCTCTGCAACTGGATAGAAGTCATAATCTCTCCGCTGCCACACCAGCCAACGCTTCATGATATTAATGAGGCATCCGAGAAGGCACTGATGCATACTGGGAGGGGAGGGCAAGATATTTCGGTAGAGAATCGGGTTTAATATTAACGACCATCAGCCACAAAAACCCTTTAGAGCTGCTTCTTTCAGATACGACATTTAAAACGGTCCTCAATGAAGATTATGGACAGAATCCACATATCTGAACCAATTCATTGTCTCGACAAACATAAGAATACCCTCAGAATTATGACAGAGGGATTTGTTCATTCCAGGTTAAGTGTGACACATCAGCTCAATGCCCTAGCAAACCCCACAAATAAAAATTTAAACGGATTTATTTCATCTTCGATGACAAACGTCCTCTATTTTGTGTTATTTTCGTAAAACAGACAGACTTCGGTTTAAAACACAACGACTCGAACATCTTCTGTCCGATAGAGATGTGATATACTCCATTTTCACACTCTGAAGTTCCGAAATACATGACATACTGAAAATCTTTCCAGCTGTCATGGTGTCTAATGAAGGAAGTGCACTTGAACGCATGATTATACTACGGTAATGTGGAACTTTGTTATCTAAAGTCAGTTTTATTAAGGACTTTTACACACTGCGGTAACGGCCCGCGGCAACACACTCGCACAAACCTCCCGATGAGCTGATTGTCTTCTGCTGGCAGGAGGTCGCGCGTCTCCACGAACGCCTGAAATTGAAACCATTATACCTCCATTTTGTTATTCATGTTTGTTAACAGGATGAGCTGAAGTCGTTTCCTGCCCGTCTGTTTCTCGGGCTCTTTCTCGTTTATACTCTTTGTCATTTGCATTCATTATTATAAGGGATGTAATGGGCTCCTTTGCCGTCACACTTCCTGAAGACTTCAACACTCATTTTCAAATCAGCAGAATATAAAACACAAACCAGGTTTGGAGACATTTGCCATTTGCTTTTTTAGAAGGAAACATAAGAACATGCACTGTAGGCATTGTTCAGTTCATAGTGTTATGAGACCCATGTGTGGCTGTGATGTCATTTCAGGCCACCCGTCTCTGAGTCAATCTGTCTGACAAAGCGCCACCCCACATGCAACACGAAAATCACTTTAATTCTCACCAAACGGCCAATTACTTGTAATTATCACGACTGGCACTCAAAAACTAGCCATGAACTCTGTGTGTGATATTACACTTCATTGCGTGATTAGCATTCTCCAACAGTGAGCTTTAGCTACGTTCAGAATGGCCACTATTTTTGAAGAAAGTAGTATACAGTATGCACACTGTGCACAGTATTTAAATTTTTCGATTTATTAGCATATGCATTCATCTTAATGGCAGTGCTCAGTTATACTGTGATGTTTAGATCCTCTGAAAATGAACGGAAGCAACCTGGTCTCGTAGACTAAACGTAAATCTATACACATTTTTACAAACTGACTTTTACGTGCAGCCTTTCACTGCTGTCTCCTGGTAAAATGAACACTAGAGGCGCTATAAGAACTGTGCGTTTTATTCACTGTCATACAAATCACGAGTACAATTGCTGATTATGACTTTATAAACACTTATTTTTCACTGTATTATGGTACTCCGTATACAATTTACAGAGTGTACAATACTTCCAATACAATTTGCTTGCTTGGTGGCGCACCTGGTAGAGCGTCAGGCTTTGGACTTGACTACTGCGGTTTGCGTCTAGCCAAAGATACACAAAAACGAAAGTGGCTTCAGGTTGCTTCAGAAAATGTGCTTTCCGTTTCGATCTTGCCTTTTTAAAACACTATTGGTTAGGTTTAGGGTAATGTTTTAGGTTAGGGAGGCACGTTTCACATAATAAATCTAAACTGCGTTCCAAAAATCTAAAATTCACCTTAGGAAACTTGTCTGTTTATAACCTCATTTGATTGGTTTTGGCGCCCCCTGCTGGACATTTCACTCGGAAACTGCAAGTTCTGCAAAACTGTTGCAATGCTCACGTACATTTCATGAGATCAGGCTGAATGGAAGGGTAAGCGAATTCTGGTGTTTCACATAATATTTTGTTCAATGGCAGCACCGTTGAATTTCCCTGCCATCGGAGCGATTACATTTTGAAGTACCACATTCATGTTTTTGCAAATCCCAGTCATCAGGGGGCAGTAAGTAAACATAACTCAATAATTTACACTTACTGACAGCAGACATCACAAGATGAGGATGCAGTCTTGCATTCAAACACATCTGGATGGAGACATGTTTTCAAACTACGTTGATCTTGACACAGGATCCTAAAAACACATGTATGAGTCAAAAACAGCCAACGTGAGATGTTCCAAAAGAAGCACACCGACACGTCCTTAGAAAAGCCCTTATCTCGGACAGACTGATGAATTCAATGGTGAGATGGATTGCTGTGGACTATAGTCCAATGATATTGATCAATAATATGGAAATATTCTACTAATTGCAAAATATTTGATTAATATGCATATCATATAATTTGGTTAAAAATCTTATTGATTGAGAGTCCTATTTAATAGTAATTTTAGAAAATGTAAAGTTTCACTGTGTGGCGCTAAAGCTAAAAATGTAGGTCTAAAAACGTGCTTCTATGAGACCATGTTGCTGTATACAGTACTTCTGCTCAGAGCACCTCAGCATTCCAGTGTTTGCCATAAAAGCCTCACACTGCCGCAGTCACAAGTCAAATCAGTTTCCACCTCATGCAGAGCTGTTTAAACTCATTCCTCTGGCCCTCATACTTGAAATGACGCTGTTGATCTATATTAACACAACACCAAAAAGGCAAATGACGCTTGGATTCATCCACTGGACTCTCGCGGTTTGGAGAGATTCTGTTCTGCTGCTCTTGGTCAATAGAGTTCAGGGTTGGTGGTCCCTAAAATTCCCAAACCGTGATGACGTCATGTAAATGAGCCTTGTTTGAAATGCTGTGGTCTTCAGCGATGTCATAACTTCCTTTTTAGATGGATTCACATAAGCTGTGATATTTACATATATGCTCTACTGGACCGCTGGATAAATGCGAACACGTGTCTAATTATCCTGCTAAACACTCAAATTGACCTTTCATTTCCAGTGAGACAAATGAACCAGAAGCTGCATCAATCCTGATTTTTCATATCTCATTCCTGACAAAAGTTGAGGCATTCAAAGCAACTTTTTATTTCTAAAACGATAACTGGCTACTTCTCGCTGAATTGAGTATGCATTTGTCATTTTCAAGATATTGGTTCCCTCAGAAATTCTTGCGTGGTCTTTAGAAGAGATGGTTTAGCCCTTCAGATGGAGCACTTGTATTAAAATAAATGGGAGAGATTGGAACACCCAATATGGCGGATGTAGAAAAGGAAGTCCCGCCTTAAGCCTGATTGGAGAAAGTCAAACTTTTTTTTATCCTGGATGAACTAAAGCACCCTACGTGAAAGAAGTCGGCGTTTATGCTATGTTGTTTTAAAATGAGTTCCTTTAGGGTGATGTCACTGTGTTTAACCACAAGTAAAGCCGATAATGCAGGTTTTTCTCTCCGTGTCGCTTGTTTGCTTTATTAAACTTGTTGCAACCCCTTCCACTTATAAAAACTCTCATTTCTCTCCATTCATTTGTCGTGACCACAATGTCTTTGTAGAGTTTGTGTTGCAAATCATGTCAAAAACAACTCAGCTGGTAAAAAATACAGGACAGCAGGCGTCCAGTATGAGATGAAATATGGGAAAGATTGGATCAAAAGTTGTAAACGCTAGCAGCAATAAACCTTGCATGTGCCACCTTGTCCATTTTTAAGCCGTTGTCTGTAACTGAAGTAATATTTGGATATTGCGCTCATGAAAAATCTCCATTGCTAAACTGTCAAGTTTGCATTGTTGCTATTACATCTTATATGGATGTGCTAGCAAAAGTTACTGCTGTCTGGACAGGTCTTTGAGAAGAAAATCGGATTTCCTCTACAGTCGGAACCAAGTTTAAATGTCTCAGGCTTGGTTTGGTCACCAAACAGAGCGCAGTATGAATTCGGGGACAGATTGTTGATAGTTCTACTTCTGAAATCAGTCTGCGATTATGAAAATTTACATCAATGCCCCCCAGTGGCTGCAGCTGGAAGTGTTGTTGAGGTGAGATGTCCACAGGGTGGCACCAAAAGCGAGTTGTATTTTTAGTAGTTAAATAGTGTGATACAGTCAACAGGGATGCTTATTAACTAATACCCCCTCACTCAAACCCCAACCCTAAAATTAAGTCAGTAAAAATCTTGGAAAACGCATCCTCCAAATTGTGCTCACTATTATTTACTTTTTATGATTAAGATTTTTTATTCAAACACAGAAAATCAAAACAACTTGTAACACTCACTACCACCCCTCTCCATCCTCAACCCCACCCTGACCCTCAACAAACACCCCTGTGGTCATATATGAGTACATACAAAAGAAAACAAAAACTAAACAACGAATAAAATATATAATATATACATTTCATACAACAATATATAAAAATCACACACATCAACAACTACCCATCTCTCTCACTGATCCACCCCAAGAACCCTCCAAGAACGGCAAGTGTCTGCCCCATTTCCCAACAAACAAATCCAAATCCCTTCTTCTAGAGCAGCCACCCTCCCCATCTCCATCACATTCAAAACTCTGAAACCTCAACCAAAACCCCTGGATATTAACACACCCCAAAAAACATGGTTGTGTCTCCATTCTCCGATTGGCATTGTCAGCAGGTGGGTGTGTCTTTCAGACCAAGCCTATAGGCGGATCTTTTGTGACGTCATTGTTTATGTTTGTCGCGTTGCATCATGGGAATCGTGTGGCAGGAAACACTGCTAGATACCTGTAATTTGATTGTTTTGCACGTTTGGAGGAGGATTTAGAGAAGAGGATGGTTCACTCTTGCTGTGTGGTCGATTGTACGGCTCGTTGGGGGCCTGATAAAAAGTTTTTTCGAATTCCCTCCGAAAAGGATCGCGAAAAACGAAAGAAATGGTTGCGTGCAATTACGCGATTGAACCTAGTACATGCAGCATTTGTAAGTCCTATCCTGACAGCTGCTTCTACTTTAAATATTAAAGCTGCTACATGACTGCATGTTTCTCCAAGACTGGATTTGAAAGAAGGAGAAATGTGTAAGCTGTGATATACAATTTTTCACCATAGTACAGACGCCATTGAAAGTCTCACACTGAACACAATTGAATTGGTAGAACAGTCACTACATTTTCAATAAATAAATAAATAAGAACACTGATCAATGAAGACTTACCCGGCTTTGCAGTCGCAGTGAGCAGTGATTATTTCGCCGTTCTCTTTGGCGATCACCCACGGGAGATGCGAATCACGCTGTGACTCTGCTTGGCCAGGTCGAACCTCTGCTTTTAGCACGATCACTGCTTTCTGTTTGGCAGAAAAGATCGGCCCAACTTTTCGAGAAACAAAATAATCATAGGCCTCCAGACTTTTGAAAGCCTTTAATCTTTCATGAGTGAAGGGTCCAGGGGTTTCTATTAAATAAGAATAAATGTCTCCCCAGCAGATTGGTGGCCAAGACACGGGCGAGTCGGACCAATGTTTTTTGTCAACCCAGATCTCATATGGGCTTTGAATAACTTCGATTTTGTCACCAATACAACTTTTGAGCTTCTCTCCAAACCTCCTCCGGTCTTCAGATGTTAAAGTGCTTATATATTGTGGATTTCGCCCGCTAACTCTCTTGAAAGTGCTCATCGCGTCTTTACAGCCCGCCATACTGTTTGTTTTGTTGCCACACAACCACTCGCGCATGCGTACGAAGATGTCAACAAAGATCCTCCTATACAATCTAGAGGAGGTCCAATAGAATCTCACTATTGTTTACTTGAACATAATTACTTCCTGGTTTCCACTGGACCAGAACCCGTGTCTCGAAGCTTGCTCTTGCATAATGCTATCAGTAGTGCTGAAGGGGAATATGTTCCCACTAAATTGATGTTAAAATGTCTGATGGGGTATGTCACCTGTCAGTAATTTGGCAGAATAGGGTCGATTTCTGGGTACATGAACATTCGGAAGCAGCATGTTGATGTCCCGTGTGATTATGTTGTGTTCACATGGTCAGTTAAAGGATAAGAGTCTACTGTTACTGTGGCTCATTCTCTTGCAGGACTGAACAAGGATGGACGTATGACCCGGGTTCAATGCCAGTTCAGTTAACTGCAGAGTGAATTAATGTTACATTTGTTGATAATTGTTTATGCCTTGAAAATATTTGGTTTTCTGTGATGTACTTCACATTTTTGTGCGAAAAAATAAATAAAATAAAAAATAAAAAAAAACCGTAAAAAAGATAGGGCTGTTATATATCTTTGGAAAGGTCTTGATTATTAGAATATAATGAGCAAATTGTTTCATTCAGAGACCAAATGGCAGTGAGTATGTGTGTGTGTGTGTGTGTGTGTGTGTGTGTGTGTGTGTGTGTGTGTGTGTGTGAAATCCACATATATCTTTAAAGAAAAAGGGATAAACCGCATTTGCGACACATTTTAGTTTATTACTTCATGAAAAATACACATCGTATAGAAAATGAGATATCACAACTTACAACAGGTGATCCTGAATCAAACAAGCCCTCACTCGACGTCATACAATTTGTAAATCTAGAGAAATTCCTCAAAGTGTGTCTTGACAAGCTATTTTAGCTAGCGATCAAGGCGATCGCTATAGCAACGCTGTTCTTTGGGAGCATCTCACTGAAACAGGATCCTTCACATCATAGATGTGTCCGATCATTCTCATTGGCTCTCTAGAAAGTGTCAGATTTAATATTTGGACAAGTCACGTGTCCCACGTGTGGACCAGAGCCAGAGCGCACATACATAGACTGCGCACAAGACGGTGCTCAATGCACATTTTTGGAGTGATTGAAGAAGGTGGCAAATTGGGTCATACGGGATGTAGTTGATATCATTTTAAGTATTTTTATATTTTTTCTAGACATTTGCATTTCTAGTTTTCAGTTTTCCTGTTTTAATGTTCAATAAAACACATGAATTATTGTTTGGAGAAGTTTTTTGGACACCTTGATAAATAAAAGTCCACCTTGGGAACCATGGTTCTATATTCTATAACTTTGAATTGGTTTGTCCAATCAGACATTTTATTTCCTGGTATAGTTGACATATTGGAGAGCAACACCAAAGTAAATGTTTTGACCATCATACTTAAACTGTCAGTTGTACACAATGTGCGTGGAAAGGTTTTACATGCAATGCAAAATCCGGGTAATGGGCAAAAATCGATGTGTGCTGATCAGTTTATGCTCACACTGTTTCTGATCTTACCCCGACAGAGGAAAAGCTGTTTAAGGAACGTTGTCGGCATGGTAAGCATAATCAGTGTAATCATTATTTGAGACCTGTCATGATTCTGGAGATCCTCTTTTGCTTCATGTTCTTCCTATTCACCTGAGCTCAGACGGTGTCAGTTTGGTTTGTTTTATGTTAGCCAAAGAGCTCTTACACTCCTGAACACATTTCATTCTTTTAGAGGCATTTCTTCCTCATGAGAGAATTTCTGCTCTTCCATCACACCTACAAACCGTCAGATGGCATCAGTCGCTGAAAGTGCAGCCGGTTCTGCTCATCAGAAGCATTCGGTTTCTCTCTGCAGGACACCCTCCATCTGAATAACAGATAATTCCTCTGTTAATTGATCTGGTTAATCTTCAGTGTTGTGGTGATGGTGCTGCTCGATTAAATCTTTGTTCTAATGACTTTGTGATTGTACGTGATGATCTGCTCAATGGATTCTAAAACAAACCAGAAAAACACATGCTCAAGTCCTGCGGCATTAGACACTTTATCACAGAGCATGAATCAAACACACTTATTAAATATGGATGAGATCAAAATACACATTCAAGTGTCTCTGGAGGAAAACAAGCGGCCGTTTGTCGAGTGTGTATCTGCGACAGTAGCAAAATGTCAGCGGCCATTTGTAAAATCACTTTCTTTCTCAACAAATGGACAGTGAAAGGAGGAGCTTGACCTTCAGAAAATGCCGCTCATCAACTTTAGGTGGTAATAATAAATAATAAATATTATTAGGGCGTTTTTGTTTTACACTTGAAAGTGAAGTTCACAATTTGTGCAACAACCCTGTTACTGGAATTTGTACATTTTTAAAAGCCGAACTTGTGTGATTTTGTTATTTTCTAGAATATTCTGTATATATATACAGGTCAGAATGTTAACAGGGTTGCAAATTTAGTTTAAACGAAGCACAAGCTAGCTATTTTCTGACCATATGTTTGTTTTGTAGTTAATAAATTTTATTTTCAATAAATGAAAGATTTTTTAAATAAATAATAATAATAATAACTTTGGTAACAGGATTGAATTTTCAGCTTTATGAATGCAGTTAACACTACAATATTTGCACACAGGCACACAAAAATGAGTGGGATTGTGTACTTCCCGTCATACTGTAGAAAGGATCCATATGATGTCATTTCCTGGTGGTCACAATTTTATGCAATTTTACTTTTTGTATGCTGTAACAGG
Source organism: Xyrauchen texanus (assembly GCF_025860055.1). Lineage (NCBI taxonomy): Eukaryota > Metazoa > Chordata > Actinopteri > Cypriniformes > Catostomidae > Xyrauchen > Xyrauchen texanus. Next base: position 2,540,477 of record NC_068276.1, read on the forward strand.
GTTGCATGCTAAATTTGCGATACAGCTTAGTGTTTTTGGTCCATTAAGTTACTAGATAATTAAAAATAGTTTGTCTTTCTATTACAAAGTACATATCCTTTCAATAGATAGTCAAAGTCATGACATTGTTGTATGATTTTATTTATTCGAGCCTAACCCAAAATCACTCCAGTAAGTTTGAAGGTGATATTCTTGTCATTTGAATAGCTAACTAGGTAAACTGGGTATTGCCACTCAGTTTCACGGCACCTTTCACACATTATAATTGAAATTATTAATTAAAAACATGTTTTGTGCAACAACCACTCAACCCTGTTGCATTCAAAATGTTTCGAGGTTGAATCCGACACTAAGTGTACTGTATTTGTGAAAACTGTCCGTGTGTTCTGATCCAACAGTGGTTTTAGCAAAGCCATAAAAATACAGTGTGTGAATATGAACACACAGGCATCAAATACCAGCGACAGGCTAAACCACATCTCGTAATCTAGTGACAAACCTGTCGTTCCAATGCTGAGGTTTACTGGAAGCCGCCACAGTAAGATAGAGTTAAACCTTAAAGCCTGCTGTACTTCTGAACGCTCAGGTTTGATTTCATGCACTGACCTTGAACGTATCATATTCTGCTAGTTCCTGTTTGCATCCAACGGCTTATTTCTAAAACAGCAGTTTTTGGTTGATCACAGCACATTATGTTACCTGCAGAAATATGATTGACACATTTCACATTGCCATTGTTACACGGAGCTAAAACAAGAGTATTCAAATCTGAAACGTGTTCATTTGAATTCTAGACATGCAACAATTAACACAACTACAGATTTTTGTGGCATATTTTGTAAATTAGAATTTTTAAAAAGCAGAGTTTGTGAAATTTTTAGGGGTGGAATTAGCTGTGAAAAAATCTGATTTTAGAAATAAAGGTTGAATATTTCAGATGAAGAAGAAATACAGAACTCCAAATAGAAATCTTTCACATTCAGATCTGAGAAGATGGTAAACATCACCTGTCTAGAATTCAAAGAAATGAATACTTTCTTCATTGTTCGAAGTCCATATGGGTCTATATTAAAAAACAGTTTTTTCAAGTTCTTCAGCTGAGATTGGAATTACTGCCCCTGGTGGCCGAAGTAGGCTCGAGTCACCAAAAACGGAGTTGTTTGTTGTTGTTTATGATGTAATATAACGCCTCAAATATGCATTTACTGGTTGTATTGTATTGTGCTGTGAATTGTGGTTTATTCTGATCTTTCAGACATAAACAGAACGTGGAATAACACAATACTGAAATGATCTCAGAGAAGATTTTTTGTTGTGGCCACATTTGTTTGAACAGAAAACACATTATGTCAAATAATGTTGAAAAATTGGATGTAATTTAGGTGTGGAATAATATAATTCCGGCTAAAATGACTTCATACTTTCCTTCTGCGGAAACGTTCAGGCGATCATTTACGTGTGCGCCCAACACTGTGTTTCTGTCATAATATTCAGTGTTATTCCAGAAAACAGGCTTATGAGGTTTGGGAATTTCCTCCAACAGTGAAGGTTCCACGGAAAATCATTTCTTTAAAGCTGGATGTCTCTTTTAAAGTCATTCTTCATGATAAGAGCTGAGATGATTTTCAGAATGTGGACTGCTCAGATGTTTTTGTGCTTGTCATTTAAACCATGACGAGCCAATCAAAACTCTTCTACTGGACACTGATGCAGCATGGGAGATTTTTAATATTACACTTTTGCAACCTAGATACCAAAATGAAACCGCAAATTCAATGTGCCTTTCGGTGTGTATTTATATGGTAATATTGTTGGGATTATTCAGATTACCGCTCAACAAAACCCCCAGTGGTCAGTGGTGTAATTGCATACTAGGATTGTCAATAGACAATGAGAACCCAATTGCCCCAACAAGGGGAATTCATAAAGTAAACAAATGTTTCTTTTATTCTAACAATGCAAAACGTTTTCCTGTTGGTAGAATAAGAGTTTGGGCTAATCTGTAGCCAATGTAATTAAGATTTATATCTTAAATGCTAACTCATTTTATGTTCTTGGTCAAAAATGACCCGCCCACTAAGATTGATTATTGCATATATTATCACAAGATATTGCACGAGATCTTTTTAACAACTTCTTTTAGTAATTTTGACAGGCTTTGTACTCCTTTTCTGAAGATATTTATATATATATTTTATTTTAGTGATAGAATTTTGCATTAGATTGAGGGGGTTCGTCCAAAACAAAAACAATTGTCAATTTTCTTTCAATTCTGGCTTAACCTAACATTAAAAAATCTCAAATTCAATATCACACAGTGAAACTAACTAACACTAAATGAATTCAAATGCAAGAGGAACTTTCTTCTGTTTGAACCATGTGGTCAGAAGACTTATGATGTCAGAATGGTGCCATCTTCACTGTAAACTGTTGTTTTTCATGCCAGTTGAATCTTGAGAAAGGAGTCATTTTTCTCTTGACTCATTATCTTCCCTTTCTCCTTCCACACAAACAATAATTACTGTGTTCATTTTGGAACGTGCACAAAAGGATGTTCTCGCCAATCTATCAGAATATCAATCTACCTATCAGTTATTACAGCAGAGCCATAATCGAGTGTAATTAAAAACTGCGCTAAGTGCTGTAATTAATGTCAGTTGTCAAGCGTTAAAAGCTTCTGGGGGGGTAATGGCTTTGTGCGCCTGCGGGCAAAGATCCCAAATGCCGCAAGATGCTTGAAAGCAATTAGAGGGCGACCGCATGGACAGCTGAATGGACGCAATCATCAAACACTTCAGATCTCGAGATGATTAGATGAAATTGATTCGGGATCATTACGTTCAGCGAGTTATTTCACAGTAACCCAAACCATTTTAAATCAACAACAAATATGTCTGTGGCATCATGTGAATGGAATGATGTTGCTGGGCTTGTGTTGTTGTGTTTGTGCTGATGTTCTTACCTGTCCCGTAGTAACTTTGAGGTCACTCGCTCTCTTTCGCTCTCAGGAAGTTTGACAGGAAAGGTTGGTCACAGAAGGAAAACATGATGGATGAACTTTGTGAATGTCCTGATGAATGTATAGGTCTGTACTGTCCTCTCTCCTCTGAAATCTCCCACAGAGCTACAACATCACATAAACCTTCAACATGACGGGACGTCTGACAACACAAACATCACAACAGATCTGTCTTGACCAATACTGCACCCTCTTAGACCCAGACCAATACCGGGTCCACTAAAACACAGATCAATAGCACACCATCTAAGACCTAGACCAATACCAGACCCTCTAATATCCAAAGCATTACCAGACCAACTAAGACCCAGACCAAGACCAGACTGACTAAGGTCCGGACCAATAACAGGCCCCCTAAGAGCAGGACCCCCTAAGATCAAGACCAATATTAGACTCACTAAAATACAGACCCATACCAGACCCCCTAAGACCCACACCAAATCTAGACTCCCTAAGATAAAGACCAATATCAGACCCCCTAAAACCCTGACCAATACCAGGCCTCTAAATCCTAGACCAAGGCCAGACCCCTAAGACTCAAAGCAATACCAGACCCCTTAAAATCCAGAACAATATCTGCCCCCTTAAGACCAATCACAGACCACTTAAGACCCAGACCAAGACCAGAATCCCTATGACCCAGACCAATACTAGACCCCCTAAGACCCAGACCAATACCAGACCTCTAAATCCTAGACCAAGGCCAGACCCCTAAGACTCAAAGCAATACCAGACCCCTTAAAATCCAGAACAATATCTGCCCCCTAAGACCAATCACAGACCACTTAAGACCCAAACCAAGACCAGACTCCCTAAGATCCAGACCAATAGCAGACCCCCTAAGACCCAGACCAATACAAGACCCCCTAAGATCAAGACCAATATCAGATGCCCTAAAACCAACACCAAAAGTAGATCTGCAAAAAACCATAACAATACCAAACTATCCAAGACCAGCCCTCTAGGACCCAGACCAAACTAGACCCCTAAGACTCAAATCAAAACTAGACCCTTTAAGAACCAGACCAATACCAGACCACTTAAAATCCAGAACAATAATAATCCCCTTAAGATCAATACCAGACCACTTAAGACCTGGTTCAAGACCAGACTTTCTAGGACCAGATTAATAGTAGACCCCCAAAGACCCAAACCAATTAGGAGCCAGACCACTATCAGACCCTTTAAAATCCAGAACAATATCAGTCCTCCTAAGACCCAGACCTGCCAAAACCCAAAACCCAGAACAATACCAAACCATTCAAGAACTGCCCCCTACAACCCAGACCAATAACAGACCCCCTAATATCCAAAGCATTACCAAACCCAAGGCCCAGACCAAGACCAGACTTACTAAGGTTTAGACCAGTACCAGAGAAAGAGAAAACATAGAGAGGAGTAACCACAGGTCTGAAGATGCCCACCACATCCAGTAAAATAATATTATTAGATTCCTCCGTAAGGAGGGAATCTATTGTATTTGTCGGTTTTATTATTAGATTCCTCCGTAGGAGGGAATCTATTGTAATTGATGGTTTTATTATTATTATTATTATTATTATTATTATTATTATTATTATTCTTCTTCTCCTTGAGCCCCAATAGCTCAAAAAGTCACTGGTCAAAAATTTTCTAAATTAGCACATTGATACTCCATGCCAACGGGTACCCCCAAACCAATAATGGCCCACATTCGCCCATAGGTGGCGCTACAGGCCACGCCCAAAAAAACAAAATTCAAAGTGATACAATTTCCACGCCATTTGTCCAAATCTTCTGAAATTTGGTGTACATGCCTCATTCCTCATGGGGAACAAAAAAGCCTCAAGAACCCATAACTTCCGCCATGATGGATTTTCCCGTACGTTGAAAATTTGCGAAAACCTACAAAACTCTTCTTCTCCTGAACCGTAGCTCCAATTGACTTGAAATTTGGTACACATGTGTAGAATGGACATCCTTGAAAGCGTTACTTAGGAAAAATGAATACAATACAAAATGGCTGAAAGGGGCGTGTTTATGTAAATGTCCAAATTTTAACAATATATACGTGTCAATAAATCAAATGTAATTTTGACTGATGGTTTTTCAAACCTAACATGCTTAAAGATGACATCACTCTGAAGTACTGTGCAAAGAATGGCCATGCCAAAATTCCCATTTTCTGGTCAAAAATGTTCTAATTTGGTAAATTAATAGTACAGGCCAACAGGAATCCACAAACCAAGAATGACCGACATACGCCACTAGGGGGCACTACAGGACAAGCCAAAATTCCCATTTTCTGGTCAAAAATGTTCTAATTCGGTACAAGAATAGTACAGGCCAACAGGAATCCACAAACCAAGAATGACCGACATTCAGCCACTAGGGAGCACTACAGGACAAGCCAAAATTCCCATTTTCTGGTCAAAAATTTTCTAATTTGGTACTTTGATACTACAGGCCAACAGGAACCCACATACCAAGTGTGGCCCACATTCAGCCCTTAGGGAGCGCTACAGGCTACTCCAAAATTTCGTTTTCTGGTCAAAAGCGTTCTAATTTGGTACATTGATACTGCAGGTCAACAGGAACCCTCAAACCAAGAATGGCCAACATTAAGCCCCTAGGGAGCACTACAGGCCATGCCGAAATTCCCATTTTCTGGTCAAAAATGTTCTAATTTGGTACATTAATAGTACAGGCCAAAAGGAATCCACAAACCAAGAATGACCGACATTCACCACTAGGTGAGCTAGAGGCCAAGCCGAAATTCCCATTTTCTGGTCAAAAAAGTTATAATTTGGTACATTGATACTACAGGCCAACAGGAACCCACAAACCAAGTATGGCCCACATTAGCCATTAGGGAGCTACAGGCCACTCCCAAAATTTCGTTTTCTGGTCAAAAATTTTCTAATATGGTACATTGATACTACTGGCCAACAGGAACCCACAAACAAAGAATGGCCAACATTCAGCCCTAGGGAGCACTAGAGGCCACTTGAAATTCCCATTTTATGGTCAAAAATGTTCTAATTTGGTACAATGGTACTACAGGCCAACAAGAACCCACAAACCAAGAATGGCCAACATTAGCCATTAGGGAGCGCTACAGGTAATTCCCAAAAGTCCCATTTTCTGGTCAAACATTTTCTAATTTGGTACATTGATTCTACAGGCCAAAAGGAACCCACAAACCAAGAATGGCCCACATTCAGCCCCTAGGAGTGCTACAGGCCACTCCAAAATTCCCATTTTCTGGTCAAATATTTTCTAATTTTGTACATTGATACTACAGGCCAACAGGAACCCACAAACCAAGAATGGCCCACATTTGACCATAGGTGGTGCTACAGGCCACGCCCCAAAAAATATTTTCAAAGTGATACCATTTCCACGCCATTTGTCCAATTCTTCTGAAACTTGGTGTACATGCCTCATTTCTCATTGGGAACAAAAAAGCCTCAAGGATCCATAAGGTCTGGTATGGATTTTCCTGTACATTGAAAATGTTTAGTTTAGGATTCAGACAAAGACATGATTTTTGAATTCATCAATTGGGAGGGTTTATCCCCAACCATCTACTGATCAATTTTAAATGATTTGCCATTTTGAGGAGGAATCCGCATTGCTGCTTGCAGCTATATTTATTATTATTATTATTATTATTATTATTATTATTATTATTATTCTTCTTCTCCTTGAGCCCCAATAGCTCAAAAAGTCACTGGTCAAAAATTTTCTAAATTGGCACATTGATACTCCATGCCAACGGGTACCCCCAAACCAAGAATGGTCAACATTCGCCCATAGGTGGCGCTACAGGCCACGCCCAAAAACAAAAATTCAAAGTGATATAATTTCCACCCCATTTGTCCAAATCTTCTGAAACTTTGTAAACATGCCTCATTTCTCATGGGGAACAAAAAAGCCTCAAGGACCCATACTTCTGCCATTATGGATTTTCCTGTACAGTGAAAATTTTGGAAAACCTACAAAACTCTTCTTCTCCTGAACCTCAGCTCCAATTGACTTGGAATTTGGCACACGTGTGTAGTATGTATGTCTTTCCAAACGTTACTTAGCAAAAATGAATACAATACAAAATGGCTGAAATGGGCGTGTTTATGTAAATGTACACACAAAAGATGATCAAAAATTTTTAAAATCCCATTGATTTACAATGGCTGAGCAAAAGTGCTCCCTCTACTGGACAAATATGGTCCACATGTAAAATCCCATTCACTTACATTGGCTGAGCAAAGAGGCTCCCTCTACTGGAGTAACTCTGTCTACCACATGCAGCTCTTCTGTAGCAATCTCTCTAATGAAGCATTTAGGTCTCCTAGTGGGTGGAGCTCCAGACTTAGACTACAGAAGACATTTTGCGTCTGCATGGAGGTATGTCAAATCAATTGTGTGTCTTAATGCTTTCCAGTTTGAACATTCAAGCGATTTTACACTATTCAACTCAACAAAGGCAAAACAACTCAAATAAATGTTTTCGAGCAGTTTGTGTGACACAGCGGCGAGCAGCGTCGCGTCTAGCGTTCGCACGCCGATGAGAGTTAAGCTTTCCCTTCTTGCGTTTCAGCGGACAATTTCATAAACCAAAATACATGATATATTGGGGTGTCTGCTATATCTCAAGTGAACAAACAGTTGATAAAGAAATCGGGTATCAATATATTGAATTATGAATTATTGAAGGGGTCTAGTGATGCGCTGTGATGTCCTGTTAGATTTTTCTCTATCGAGACAGCGTTAGCGTATCAAAACTTCCGAGTATGATGTTGTTTAATTGTCTCTGACAACCACGCAATCCTCGGCGAGATCATTTTGCTCGCATCTTCCACGAAGGTTTGTTGGTTGTGTACAATGGTTGCCTGCTTGAACATTCAAGCGATTTTACACTATTCAACTCAACAAAGGCAAAACAACTCAAATAAATGTTTTCGAGCAGTTTGTGTGACACAGCGAGCGAGCAGCGTCGCGACTACGCTTCGCTGCGCCGATGAGAGTTAGCTTTCACAGCTTCATGCGTTTGAGCGGACAATTTCATACACCAAAATACATGATATATTGGGGTGTCTGTTATGTATCAAGTGAACAAACAGTTGATAAAGAAATTGGGTATCAATATATTTAATTATGAATTATTGTGAACAACACGGATGCGCTGTGGTGTCCTGTTAAGATTTTTCTCTCGAAACAGCGTTAACAGCTTAAACAAAATACTGCGTTATTTTTGCACATACAGATACATTTAATACATCGTCACAAACTATGAAAGTTGTACTTTTATTTGTTGTAAAATAAAGAAAATAAACCGTGTGCTCTTTGTCTAAGCGAATATCTTTCTGAAACACGTCACAAAAACTTACACAAACATGAAACATATGTCTAAAGAAAGTAGGGATGGGCTGATCAATCCTAGCGTATCAAAACTTCCGAGAATGATGTTGTTTAATTGTCTCTGACAACACGCTAAACCGCTGGCTGAGATCATTTTTGCTCGCATCATCATGAAGGTTTGTCGGTTGTATACAATGTTTGCCTGTTTGAACATTCAAGCGATTTTACACTATTCAACTCAACAAATGTCAAAACAACTCAAATACATGTTTGCGAGCTGTTTGTGTGACACAGCGAGCCGCGTCGCGTCTAACTCACGCACTCCGATGTCTTTCGCTGCTGCTTGCGTCTGAGCGGACAATTTCATACAACAGAGTGTCAAAATACATGATATATTGAGGAGTCTGTTATGTCTCAAGTGAACAAACAGTTGAGAAAGAAATCTGGAATAATTATATTTTATTCTGGCATTATTCAGATGTCGTCCTGCTATATTTTTCTCTCGAAACAGCGGAAACAACTTAAACAAAATACTGCGTCATTTTTGCCCATACAGAAACATGCAAGACATCATTCACGAACTATGAAATGTTTACTTTTATTTGTGTACACTTACAATAACAACAAAACCTTGTGCTTTTGTAAAATAAATAAACAGGGTGCTCAGTCTCTGTCTTCGCGATTATTTTTCTGAAACACGTCACAAAATTCAAGTGAACAAAATCAACCATTCACGCAGTCTGTATTTTATCATCTCACAATGAATACAAATGCAACAAGCATGGCACAAAACGAAAATAATGATACTTCTCAGTTCTCAAAAGATTAAACTGAACTGTGCCTTAAGTATCGTATCATGCGATAAAAGCCTCTTAAAGAGACAGTAACAATTTAGCCTTAGATCCTGAACATAGACATTCCCAAGTAATTGAGAAGTACAAATGGTATTATTTTAAGTTTTTTTATTTCTCTCTTACCTTGTAAAATGCCACGTTTTTGAATGGCATGTAAACACAATCACTCCATTTTTTTCACTGGATCTGTTGCTATTTTAATGATTTAAAAATCAAAGCACTGACCATTTAAAGTGTGAGCTTGTAGGCTACATTTTGAAATAGTTATAAACAGTCACAGCTATACAGTGTTATTATGTGCCTAGATAGTCTTTCAAATAAAATTGCTTGTGATATGCTTATGTAAATCACACAAAAAAAACAGAAAAAAAATCTTAAGAGAGAAGTGAAAGTGAAAGTAGAGATTTTCAAAGTGATTTTTCATTCAAAGTGATACAATTTCCACGCCATTTGTCTAAATCTTCTGAAATTTGGTGTACATGCCTCATTCCTCATGGGGAACAAAAAAGCCTCAAGAACCCATAACTTCCGCCATGATGGATTTTCCCGTACGTTGAAAATTTGCGAAAACCTACAAAACTCTTCTTCTCCTGAACCGTAGCTCCAATTGACTTGAAATTTGGTACACATGTGTAGAATGGACATCCTTGAAAACCTTACTTAGGAAAAATGAATACGATACAAAATGGCTGAAAGGGGCGTGTTTATGTAAATGTCCAAATTTTAACAATATATACGTGTCAATAAATCAAATGTAATTTTGACTGATGGTTTTTCAAACCTAACATGCTTCAAGATGACATCACTCTGAAATACTGCGCAAAGAATGGCCAACATTCAGCCCTTAGGGGCGCTACAGGCCACATAGAAATTCCCATTTTCTGGTCAAAAATGTTCTAATTTGGTACATTGATACTACAGGCCAACAGGAACCCACAAACCAAGTATGGCCCACATTCAGCCCTTAGGGAGCTAAAGGCCACGCCAAAATTCCCATTTTCTGGTCAAACATTTTCTAATTTGGTACATTGATTCTATAGGCCGACAGGAACCCACAAACCAAGAATGGCCCACATTCGCCCCTAGGGGGCACTAAAGGCCACTCCAAAATTCCCATTTTCTGGTCAAATATTTTCTAATTTTGTACATTGATACTACAGGCCAACAGGAACCCACAAACCAAGGATTGGCCCACATTTGCCCATAGGTGGCGCTACAGGCCACATCCCAAAAAAATATTTTCAAAGTGATACCATTTCCACGCCATTTAACGAATTCTTCTGAAACTTGGTGTACATGCCTCATTTCTCATTGGGAACAAAAAAGCCTCAAGGATCCATAAGGTCTGTATTGATGGATTTTTCTGTACACTGAAAATGTTTCGTTTAGGATTCAGACAGAAATACGTGGTTTTTGGATTCATCCATTGAGAGGGTTTAACCCCAACCCTCTACTGATCAATTTTAAATGATTTGCCATTTTGAGGAGGAATCCGCATTGCTGCTTGCAGCTATATTTTCTTCTTATTATTTTATTTTAAATAATTAATGATTATTTAAATTATTATTTCAAATTTAACCTTATTGGCATGACTGTTCGTAGTGTTGCCAAAGCAGGAGTTGAAAACAAAGAGAACAGAAAATATATTACAATATCCTGTAATTTACTGTCTGTCTCTCTCTCTCTCTCTCTCTCTCTCACCCCCCTCCCCAAATGCCTGTTTTCCACACCCTCCATTTAAACAAAAAGTTACAACTAGACTAAATTAGAGTGACAAATTGAAACTGAAAACTATTATGATCTTGCCAAGTCCCAGACCAAGACTAGACTCACTAAGACCAAGACCAGAGCTCTTAAAGGGACAGTTCACCCCAAAGTGAAAATTCTCTCATCATTTACTCACCCTCATGCCATTCCAGATGTGTTTGACTTTCTTTCATGTGCTGAACACAAATTTTCCTTTCAAGGCCCAGACCAAATGACCACACTTTGTTGTTTTAAGAGATCTGAAGACCAAGAACTCAAAATCAAGACTGGAATTGTGGTCCAGATAAACAGGGTGTCTGTAGTACAGTTGGAAATGATTGTTGTGCAGCAAGAATTCTCTTCTCACGCCTGATCATCCGCTGGGATTCAATCGAGCCAATAGGACATTTGATCTGCATGCAACTCACACACAACAGAATTAATCTTTGCTGACCAATAATGTGTTTATGATGTCACTGACTATTCCAGTCAAGCATTTATGATGTCATTGGCCATTCTCACACTGCATGATGTAATAGGCTGTTCCAGACAGTTCTGCAAGCAAAGCCATTGATTAAGAAACATGGTGTGCCATTGCAAATGATCATATGAGCTCTACATCAAGAGCAACACACACACACACACACACACACACACACACACTCTATTATTATATTTCCTCTCTATTTCCTGAATGTGCTGGCATTTGGGTTTCTCTGTACAGATGTGGAATGGAATTCCCACCTGAATACACTGAGGAAAAAACCCACATTTCCTCTTTTGGACGCTCACGTTTCACAGGGGCAAATCATTAATCACAGCACAATCTAACGAGGGATATGAATCAAAATGACTTGGCTCTCTCTGGATTGAGTTCCAACACTTTGAATTTGTCACAAATCAAAGTTACAATAATGTTTTTTAAAGACTTTAGGGAATGAGAGAATACTCGCCAACTTTTACTCGAACTCTTTCACAATTCTGTAAATCGTGAATGTCACATTGTTTGTTATTTGAGCAAAGAGTAAGCCAAAAGACAATATTGCACATTTTGTATGATGTTACTTACGTGTGATGACCATTAAGACTGAGACGCAACAATAAATCACTTTTTAATTGATCCTTTGAGGAGAAGCCAATCCTTGAACGTATTGCGATGAGGTCAGTGGAAAAATATGAAATGTTTAACATTCAGTTCTAAAAAAAGTATTAATAAAATAGTTCAGTCTAATTCAACATGGGCTTTTTTTTACCACATACTGTATATGTGTGTGCTGTGTATTTTTATGCTTATTAGCATGGATGTCCCGAAACCATTTTATTTCTTTAATTTTTTGAGAATGAGCACGTGTACCAATACATAATATTGTATTATTTTTTATCAAATGAAGTGGTTTTATACTGAACACTGGAGTTTCGTGAAATAAAGTGCTGCATAACAGATGTGAGATATCGCTTAAATATAATGCAATTTTTATTGATTTATTGTTATTATTAGCAGTAGTATTACAGTGAATATCACATAACTATATAGTAGTGATACATATTACTGTCATACTTTTTTCATTTATATTGAGCTTTTATTTTGAAATCTTTCTGTTTTGTGTGTTTTTAGCTGTAGTTTCTTAACTCTGGGAATCCAATCGTTACGTGATCATTGTGAAAAGGCTGCTATTTAATGAAACAAATAAATAATCTGTATGTGCTGCACGCTACAAAGTGAATTAGCGCTCTGCTCGCTGTCATCTACTACAAACAGAGCACGCAATGCTCATGATAGTGTCAAGAAGCTCTAAAAACAGGCGGCTCCAGCTCAACACATTTACAAACTCTCACATTTGAAGCACGCAGCACATGCAGACTATGTAATTATCTCATTAAATCGCAGCCTTTACAGTTTAATAATCACATTATAACATCACACAATTTTAATAAGAGTGCTGAATGTTTACAGAATGTTTGGACATGCTAAATGGAGTAGGCTATTACTTATAACTTAATTTTATTCTGTATTGGTCAGACACTTTTATAATTAGTTAAGCAACGACATTTTGGCACTGTGTAGAGCCAGCTCTTTTCTTTCAAACTGTTCGATAGCATTTGTCATTCCTGAGCTGATATCTGGTCACAGAACAGCAGTTTAGACTTTCTTTAACCCGGACCGAAGTTCATTCCTCGGCGATGCAGTCAAAGTGTTTTAAAAAAGCATGTCTCGAGCAATCACGCTGAGCTGTGACAGACACGCCGCGACCTCCTCGAACCCGGAGCGCGCTAACTCGAGCAGGGAGTGAAAACATTTGCTCATCGTCTCTCGCTTCCTTTCCCACAGAAAGATTCCGAGCTCTGTAACTTTCACCTTTCTGCTGTCATTATGCGGGCGGCACATCTGGAGATTTTTCTTGATAGAATTACTGGTGTGTTTTTTCTTTGAGTTTGTGGTTTCCAGATGTTTCGTAATCGGCGAGTTCACCGAAAGGCTGTCAGGATCACACTGGTCCATCTGTACTCCTCAAACATGTTTCTAAAGACAACTTGAAATTTGAGTTTTGCTGCTTTTTTGAGGTGCAGCTGCATGCTATTGTACTCCTAAACATTGACAAAAGTCACTTTTAGCACATACATATGCAATTGAAATATACGGCCTTGCTCTACCTTTGAGGACTAATGTTCTCAAATGGAAGTTTGTCAGATTTAGCTCACTTGTGGAGACACACACACACAGATCCACACAAACAGACACGTGTTATATTCTCAAAGTCACGACATGATACAGAACATGTAGGTGTGTTGCATCAAGTTAATGCTATTCACGCATCATTAGAGATAATAAGAATATCTTCAAATTGAATCTGCAAAGACTCCAGTTCGTTTAGCAGTTTTATTATCAAACTGACAATCATCCGTGATACATCAGCTCAAATACACATCAATATTCCTCTATTTGAGAAGCAAAAGCCCCAGTTATACCTGGTATTAACATCTGCCTTATAGATAGATAGATAGATAGAGAGAGAGAGAGAGAGAGAGAGAGAGAGAAGAGAGAGAGAGAGAGAGAAGAGAGAGAGCAGAAAATAATGAGGGAAGTAAAGATGACTGACAGCTCGCTCCATCAGGGCGTGGCCGAGCAGAGAAAAGAACAAGAGAATAACGGATGAGAGAATGAGAGTCTGACAGCCACAGTTTTACTCATTAACCCTGGGAAAGACACACAGAGAGAGAGAGAGAGAGAGAGAGACAGACAGAGAGATAGAGAGACTGTGCAATACCTAGTGAACTGCCTACACTGGTGGCATTTTAAGCTCCCAACAAAAGGCTTTCATTCACTCTCACAATTCTACATCTGATATTTATTGGATTAAACTCTGATGGGCTTCAGAATGTAAATAAATGACAGAATGTCTCGTCCGTTCATTTACATCTGCCTCATTTCTCTGTGAACAAGAGAAGCTCTAGTTGCGTGTGAGACAGTAGTTCATGACTGAAAGTCAGACAGCGTATCACCCCCGCGAGACACAGACGAGATCTCGTCCTCATCTCTTCTGCTCCAGCGGATCCTGCAGACAGTGAAGTGAGAAAGGCCAATTCATTGTGTCTGTATGTCTCTCCAACACTTAATTTCTTTTATTTTATTCATGACAGGGGCACCTCTCTCTCTCTCTCTCTCTCTCTATCTGAGTGAATGCTAGGTGTGAGTGTCACACTCGATATTTTCTTATTTTTAGCTCAAGCTACACAAGTTAGTGCACTATAGACTAAATTTGGACAATCACTTTGGGGTTCATTGCTGTTATGCCATAACTTAAAAGGAATTTCTTCTGTTGTAATTCAAAGGATTATTTAAAATAAATAAATAAATAAAATTACAAAAATCAGAAATATGCTGTAGTCAAGCGCAACCACTTAACCAAATTAATTGTAAATCGTGAAGTTTGTTTCCAAAATGGCAAAACAATAATCAATTTGGAAATAGATCCTTCTTTAAACTAGAAAAGTGCTCTGTTTTAAAATGGTTGTAATAAGTAACTTTAATGGAATTATCTCTGGTGCACTGATGTCTTCTTTTTATTTACAACAACAAAAGCGGAAACTCATGATGAAGAAATGAGTGAAAATGCTCTTCTTTAGATCAGTGGTTAGTGCCTAATAATGGTGACCACTGTGACATTAAAATTGGAGGCTAGTATTACTACTAATTGTTGATTATAAGATATTCTGAAACACATTGACTAATAGACTTAAACAACACAACTTGTGCATGATTCATCAACTAAAGGCATTTTTATGTCACAGTGGTTATTTATATTAAAATTAACAGGTTTGAATGTTTCTTTCAGTTTTATGTTCAGATTAACAATGTTTCCATCCAAGGATTAAAAAAAATAATAATAATGTTTTAGCACCTCAAAATGTTTTCGATACACCAGATGGAAACGCAAATTATTAATACAATTTCACAAGTGTTAGCATTTTTTTTCTCCTCTTTTCTCCCCAATTTGGAATGCCCAATTCCCAATGCAATCCAAGTCCTCATTTATGGTGTAGTGACTCAATCCGGGTGGTGGAGGATGCTTCCAGGATCTCAGTTCCTGGATCCTGGAGCTCACTGTGTAGTTGGGGTGGCCACACAGTTTGGGCGGTTGCAGGATTGCGTGGTATATGTGCATACTAACAATGACTCGAAGGTTGCGTATGACGGCAAAGCAAGTGTTGGACTTGCTACAAAATATTAATGAGATAGAATCGGAGGGCGAGGAATGCGAGGTGTTCGATGGAGAGGAGGAGAGAGACGATGGATGTGGTGTTGATAAGAGCTGTCCGCCTTGTGACAGATAGATTTGCCATGATATCTGAGATATTTAAAAAATTTGTGAAAAACAGCATTGCTTCATACATGCCCGGTGAGAACATAACAGCATTGCTTCATACATGCCCGGTTGATGAACAACTGTTCTCTACCACAGTACATGGCCAATAAACCAGACAATTCTGGCATAAAATTCTGGGTGGCCGCTGATGTTGAAACAAAATACATGCAGAACGCACATCCCTATCTAGGGAAAGATGACAGTAGGCCGGCTGGTCAGCGGTTATTGGACAATGTTGTCATGCTTCTGGTCGAGCCTTTCCTGGGAAAGGGAAGAAATGTAATGACAGACAATTTCTTCACCTCATTGCAACTGGCAAACAATCTTTTGGCGAACAAAACCAAAATTGTTGGCACAAATAAGAATCAGCTTTAGATGCTTACACATATAAGGAATTTTGTCTTGGTGAAAGGAGCTTTCAGTGCACAAACTATACAAAAACAGCAGCAAGACATAGATAATAATAATAAGAAAACTATTTATAGTTATACATATACATACATTCATATGTAAGCGTAGTTTACAGTGGCTCTGCGCTTCTAGTGTTAATGCTGCCTTTATGTGCTTTCTGAGCTTCAACGTTGTGGTACCCATTCACTTGCATTCTGGTATAAACTAACAGCTGAGATCTTCTTTTCTGTGTTCAGCAGAAGAAAAAAACACATCTGGAATGGCATGAGGGTGAGTAATTGTTTCCCCCTCCATATTTTGAAAAGGGAATGTTGACTGAGACTGACAGTCTCTAACAGTGTCTAACATCTTTTGGGTTCCTCAGAATACAGAAAGTTTCACGGGGTTGGATGAACATGAGGATGGGGAAATGATGATATAATATTTATTAAAAGCAGAACTATCACTTTAAGGACACTTCTCAGATTTGGAAACCTTTTTCTAATAATTATTAAGATGAAAAACGTGAACAATGTCACAGTCCAAAATTATACATATGGTTTAATTATACAGAGAAGGATCTTGCACATGCAGAAATGCGATCGGCCAGACAAATCATTTGCACTTAACGTGGATGTTTACATGGATTTATACAGCAGGAACTGATATGTTGCAGAGGTCATAAGAGCCCACAGTTCCAGGTTCATGCTGAAAATGAATGAATATCACCATGAGACAGAGCAGTCCACATTATCACAATCTCTAAAACTTACTTCACTGTGTTTTCTTCATTTGGAGCAGCACTTTTAATCTTGAAATATATCCTCGTCTTGGTGTAAAATCAAGGCATTGTGTGTAGTGAAGAAATGTTTGTTTTGCACGCTGCTGTAGTGTTGAACGCAACTCGAGTGACAGTGTGCAGCTGTGAAGTTCAAAAATCTCAATAAATGATGCATTTATTAAATTAGAACTAGTAATGTAACGACAGGAACACTACCCATTGTAACCAAGTAAAAAACATACATTCAAATATTTACTTTAGAGTGAAAAATACTCACCATAAAACCAAAAATGTAACACAGTAAATGTAGCACGTAACTACTCACCTCTGCACATAGATGGATGGTCGTTATATTTTGATGCTTTAAAAAAACAATACAATTTATTACGAGATGTTATAAAGAACTTTCCTATGAACCAAATCATCTATTCATAAAACTACATTGAAATATGAAGATATTGTGCACATTAATCCTGTTCAAATAGTGTATAAAGCAAATATGCATATGTTTGTTCTGAGAGAGAGTCATTATGAAAGGAATATGTTTATTTAATTTCACCAGAATATGTACATATATAAATATACAAATCTAAATATATGTCAAATAAGTCAGTAAATAAACATACCTTTTAAAGTGTAGATCTTTGCTGGCTCATTCCTTTTCAGACATTTAAAAAAAATGATATGCTGTGTGTCATTATAAATGCCAAAATAAATAAATAACTAAAATGAAAACGTAAAAAATGCAGCAAATAATTAGAATATAAAATAATAATAAAAATGTGACAACTTCTGTCTTGAGGATGTAGTTCACTCCCCCTTTGCACCTAAAAAGGACTTTTTAATTTCTAGAGTTGTGACAGACTCTGAATTTATCTGCGAGCTGTCAGAGGAATTAACCGAGATAAGAGATAATGTGCAAAAACTTCTGAAGTGTCCACCGAGACCGAGATATGACGGGGGTGTTGGATTCTTGCACTTCCATTTTGGATTCAATGCCCAGAGCCAATTATATCTCAGCTCAGCCTAAATTAATCTCTGCCATTGGCTTGTTTTTAATTTCTCGTTTAAGAGAAAAGAGAGCGAGACAGCGAGAGAGTTGTTTAAAGAAACAGTTCACACAAAAATGAACGTTCTCTCGTCATTTACTCGCCCTCATGTTATTCGTGGAACACAAAAGGAGAGATTTTCAAGAATCCTCACACAGCTCTTTTCTCAATGGCAGTTCTGACTGACCACACCACATCAACAGTTCAAAGGTCAGTAAGAGTTAGCAATGGATCCGATGAATTCTGCCATGTTTTAGCGTATTAATTGGTTTGAATCACTCTAAAACATTCCATCGTGTTTGATAAAATGATAGAAATTACTATAATAAAATCATTATTTATAATAATCATTTCCTTTTATAAAAGTTCAATAAATAAATGATTTTTTTAAATCAGCGCTCTGCTCACGAAACATCTCTTCGGCTGTTCTGGGAGAAAGACGCCTTATTTTCAGTTGAATAATCCGAAGTGTATTAATATTTAATGTCAGAACATGGAGCATGTTACACACATACAGTAACTGACACTGAACACATCAAGATGAATAAGAAGAAATGGAAATGAAATTGTGCTTGTCGTAAACTGCTTCCACAGGATTGCCGGTGTTGAGAGTCTACAGTCTGAAAGAGTTGTTGTGGAAGTTTTTAAGTAACACTGAAGTGTTTTTGTACAGTGTGATCTCCTTTGAATCCTCAGAATGTTCCCAGAGCGTTTTATCAAAGGAAACAAGTGCATTTGTGACAACCTCTGAACATGGAGGAACATCCTGCAAAATTTCGCCTATTTGGTTTTGTCGACAGCTACATGCCACCTCTCTCAGACAGAGCTTGATGTTTTATTCATGACTGAAAGTGTTCCTCTACAACTCTGACATCCGAAACAGCATGTTATGATGCTCATGTAAACTCAGAGATGTTCGGAGGAGTTTCTGGTGTGACATGCAAACAGAAAGTGCAGAAGCGCTGTGTACCTCCTCATACACTCGCACGCCAGCGGGCAAACATCTGCTGGGTAACAGGTCTTGAATTCGTCTGAACACAGAATTGATTAGAAACATATTGTTCAAAGCCCTGAGGTCCGTTTCTGTGGCTGCCCAGGTAAGTTTGTGCTTTTCTATTTTTTCGGTCTCAAGAAGACCGGTCAGTTTTTACTCGTGTTCATCGCCATAGCAACTTACACGAAATGGCTAACCTGCTCCAGTTCTGGTTTTATTCTGGGTCACAGATCGCAAACTCAAACTGAGACTTTCAGCGTGATTTACAGTCTCAGCTGAAGATCAATTTGGAGCAAGAGACACAAGGTGAGTGACTTCATTGTGTCAGTGATGTCACTTTACTGGCATTTTTTAAGGCTGTCTAATTGAATGAAATTAATAATATGAAAAATAGCATGCTCAAAAAAATAACACAATTATTCAAGCCCGACCTGTACGTAAGCTCCGTAATATGGAAGGATTCCTACCATCGGAGCATTTCCAGCTTGATGTGCCAGTAGGGGGCAGTCAGCGCGACGCACTCTTGCTC